>NW_024081681.1:165801-211871 GCF_003009895.1 Hyaena hyaena | reverse complement strand
TTTTTTTTTTTTTTTTTTTTTTTTATGAATGGTCTTTCTTTAGAGTATAGTCATATCTTAACAAATATGGGAATCCCTTTATCCTCTGAGTTATTAGAAGCAGATAGTATAAAAGACAATTGATTCAACTTATACAGTTCTCATTTACAATCTTATTTCTGTGATTTCCAAAGGAAATAATCATTGTTATAGGTGCCCCTTTCCCTTCCTTCTTTGTTCAGCCCCTCATGTGGTATTATTTATGGTCAAAAGAGCATAGATTTCGCACTCATGAACTTTCAGAGACAGATGTCCTCTCTGCTAATTGGGATATCTAGCTTCTGGCCAGCTGTAAGGTTCTGGGTAAGTCATTTGTACCAATTAAACTTCATTTTTTTTTATTAGTAAAAATGGATTGTAATATCTACCTTTTAATGACTTTAGCTATGTGGCTAATTTCCAAATTCTAATTTCTAGCCTACAGCATCCTCCTGAGGTTCAGAATCCTGTTACCAACTAGGAATATCTACTTGGATGTCTCACTAGCAATTTAAATTCATAATGTTCTGAAGGTGAATATTATCTCCCTTCAACCTGCCACTACTTCTTTGTAACAGGTGGTTTTAGGTGCTGAGTGGGACTTAGTTCAAAAATGTGATTAAGGCCCAAAGTGGAACAAGAAGATCTAAGTAGTCTGTATTCTAAATGCAGAGGGCGTACTATTGGAGGTGCCAGGCACTTCCCCTCAGTGCTTGACGAACAGTTTCTTCTGAGTTGGCTGTGTACCTAGGCCTCTCCAACTTTTTAGTCTTTTACCTGCCTCCATCTCTCTCCAACCTCTGTTGCCATCCTTCCCCTAGCAGCAAGATAAAATTATAAAAATTGGTTTGGGGCTATCAAGTAAGGATACTTTTTCCATCTCTGTCCTTTCTTCCCACCCTAAGACCAGAGGAGAAGCATAGGAAATAGGGGTGAGGGGTGAGGGATATGTGTGAAAGAGTCCATGCCCAACCTCCACCCCAAGCTGCAGGTCTAACAGGGAATTGTGGGAAAGGAGTGTTCAAAAGAGAGCTATAAGTCCATGTGATACTGAGGTTTCTAAATTACCAGGATTAACTTAGAGAAGTAGAATAAAAAGTACAGGAAAAAAGAGGGAGGTAAGTTGACAAAGTGCTTAGGAATTATCTTATGATGTTGAAGATATGAATACACTATAACTCAGTAATTCTCCCCCAGGTATGTTTCTAAGATACAAAAGTATTTGAAACATCACTGTATTAGCAGAAACAGACAAAAATCTGTGGACAACCAAAATGTTCACGGAAAAAACAAACAAAGACATTAAAAAAAGATAAATAAATGGTAGTTGTTCACACAGTGGAATATTATACAGCAGTTAAAAATGAATGCTAATAATATAATATTGGTAAAAAAAAGCCAGTCCTTTAAGATTATAGAGATTTATCACTTTGTTCTAACTCAGCATTTGTAGCAAAATATTATGTAAGAAAATTAAATTTTTTTTTAACATTTTATTTATTTTTGAGAGAGAGAGAGACAGAGTGTGAGTAGGGGAGGGGCAAAGAGAGAAGGAGACACAGAATCTGAAGCAGGCTCCAGGCTCTCACAGAGCCAGACATGGGGCTTGAACTCACAAACTGCAAGATCATGACCTGAGCCGAAGTTGGCTGCTTAACCAACTGAGCCACCCAGGCACCCCAGAAAATTTTTTGTTAATGTTTTATTTTATTTTTGAGAGAGAAATACAGAGAGACAGAGAGAGAGAAAGAAAGAGAGAAAACATGAGCTGGAGAGGGGCAGTAAGAGAGAGGGAGACATAGAATCTGAAGCAGGCTTCCGGCTCTAAACTGTCGGCACTCAGCCCAACATGGGGCTTGAACCCACAAACCGTGAGATCAATACCTGAGCCAAGGTCAGATGTTTAACTGACTGAGCTACCCAGTTGCCCCTGTAGAAAATTATTTCTTAAAAATCAGGGGAATGATAAACATAATTTGGTATAATAGTCATATTGGATAAGGGGAGGTAAGAGATAGACTAGGGAAGTGAACAAAGATAGATATAAGTTTTTTTCACTGTTCTATTCTCCAGTTGGGTGATTTATGGGTATGGATTATATTATTAATAAGAACTTAGTACATAAATAAAAACAGGGCCACGAATCATGATAGTCTGTAATGAAGAAAAGCATTATGCTTCACCCAATGTTGTAGTGCTGAAGTCCATTAAAAAAATAAATAGAAAGAAAAGCCATGAGGTCAGATGGGGATATGGTGTGACAGAGTGTAGCTCAAGGCAGTTACTAGAGAAATTACGTTGTCTTATGTTTATTCCCCAACAAGTTGAGACTTCTTAATAAAGTATTTTCAAATGCATGAAACCACCATTCTCCCAATTGGCCATGTTGGAATCTGAGTCATCTTTATTACCATTATCTAGTCCAATGTTTTATCAACCATAGTTCATGACCCAACAGATTATGAAATCAGTTTAATGCTTTACTCTCAGCTTTTATTTAAAAAAAATTTTTTTTAACATTTATTTATTTTTGAGAGAGAGAGACAGAGCGTGAGTGGGAGAAGGGCAGAGAGCTAGAGGGAGAAATAGGATTTGAAGCAGGCTCCAGGCTCCGAGCTGTCAGCACAGGGCCTGACTTGGGCCTTGATTCATGAACTGCAAGGTCATGACCTGAGCTGAAGTCAGACACTTAACCAACCAAGCCACCCAGGTGCCCCTACTCTTAGCTTTTAAATAAAAAAGAAAGAGAATAAAAAATTGAAAATATTAGTGTGTATTATACATAATGTTTTTGTGAAATTTATATTTCAGTTACTTAGGCATATGTGTCTGTTTTGAATTACAAGGTAATCAGAGGATACATAAAAAAAGTAGTTGGTGGCCAAATTCTATAGGTCCATTTGTAACAAATCTATTCCCTCTTTTGATTCTCACTGGCCCCACCTTTGGGGAGGTTCTCCATGACCTCACTTTGGTGTAATGGCCTTCTTTTAAAAAAAAAAATTATTAATGTTTTATTTATTTTTGAGAGAGAGATAGAGACAGCATGAGCAGGGGAGGGTCAGAGAGAGAGGGAGTTACAGAATCCAAAGACAGGCTCCAGGCTCTGAGCTAGCTGTTAGCACAGAGCCAGACATGGGGATCAAACCCATGAACTGTGAGATCATGACCTGAGCCGAAGTCGGACGCTTAACCAACTGAGCCACCCAGGTGCCCCAGTGTAATGGCCTTCTAACTGGAATCTAAATTCCAGGCTATCCTCTTCTGAATCACCACAAACTCTGGAAGAATCCAGCTAAAACATAGTTTTGATCATCACGTTCCTGCTCAAAATCCTTCGGTGATTTCCCTTTCATTATTTGTTGAAGTTAATAGTACCCTCCTCCCATTAAAAACCCTCTGAAATGTAGTCCAAAGACACTTTTGTAGACTTATACACTGATCTCTTTCCTGAAACCTCTCCAGATACATTCAATTTCACATTACTCTTGCAGCACTTCTACTTTTTGCCATTTTACATATTTTGTTCTGCTGCTGGGTTTTAAAGTTTTTGACATCAATGCTTAAAATAGTGCTTTGCACATAGTAGTTGTACAGTAAATATTTGATCATGTGAGGAATGGAACTTGCAATATAGTCTTGGATTTCTTTTTATTTGTTGATTGATTTTTAATATAAGAATTCCACAGCAACTTTATTTATAATAGCTGAAAACAGGGGTGCCTGGTGGTTCAGTTTGTTAAATGTCCAACTTCTGCTCAGGTCATAATCTCACGGTTTGTGAGTTTGAGCCCCGTGCCGGGGTCTGTGCTGACAGCTCAGGGCCTAGAGCCTGCTTGGGATTCTGTCCCTCTCTCACTTGCTTGCTCTCTCTGTCTCTCTCAAAAAAGGAAAAAACAAAACAAAACTGAAAACAACCCAGATATCCATCAATAGGAGAATGCTTAAACAGACTATGGTATATTTATACAACAAAATGCTTCTTTAATAGCGAAACAGAACAGATGATATGCCCAACAACATGGATAAATCTCAAAAACATGCTGAGTGAAAGAAGCCATATACAAAAGAGTACATACTCTACGAATATATATTTATGAATTTCTTGAACAAGCAAAACTAATTTTTGGAGGAAAAGAAATTATATAATGTGGCTTCTGGTGGGATGAGACAAGGATTGAATGGGAGGAAACACAGGAGAACTCTAGGTAACGTAAATGTCCTATGGATAAATTTTGGGTCACGTGGTTGGATGCATTTGTCAAAACTCATTTAATAGAAGGCAAACCTGTAGAGACAGTAAAAAGATCAGTGGTTTCCATGGGTTGGGGAGGGGGAAGAGATCAATAGGCAGAGCATGGAAGATCTTTAGGGCAGTGAACATAACTGTATGATATTGTAATGATTGATGCATGTCATTAAACATTTGTCTTGACCCACAGAGATGTACAACACCAAGAGTGAACCATAATGTAAACTTGAATTTGAGTGATTATGATGTGTGAATGTAGATTCATCAACTGTAACAAATGTACCATTCTGGTGAGGGAAGTTGGTAATGAGGGAGGCTATGCATGTGTGAGGGCAGGGGATATATGGGAAATCTCTTGGGGTGCCTGGGTAGCTCAGTCAGTTAAGCATCTAATTCTTGGTTTTGTCTTCGGTCATGATCTCATGGTTCATGAGTTTGGGCCCTGTGTCATCAGCACAGAGCCTACTTGGGATTCTCTCTTTCTCTCTCTCTGCTGCTTACCTTTCAAAATAAATAAATATTTTTAAAAAAGAGCTATGAACAAATATTAAATTCTAATTGATAATGTGCATGTTGAAGCACTTAGGAAGAATGGTATTAATATCTGCAACTTACTTTAAAATGCAGAAAATAAGATGGATTGATGGATGAGTGGAGAGATACATGAATGAATAGAAACAGATGAAGTAAGTATAATAAAATGTTATTGGCAGAATCTAGCTTGCACAGTGTTTACTATAAAAACTCTGAATTCTCTGTAGTTTAAAATTTTTTATAAAGAAATGGGTGGGAGGAAGACAGATAGAAGGTTCATAGTTTCTTGTTAGCAATGGATTTTTCTCTCTTTCTATGATATGTCTATCTTTTTGGTGCCTGGGAAGATGGGAGGATGAGATGTAAGGCAAACCTTTTCAGAGAGAAGAAAGATAGAGGTTGGGAGGTTGGCAAGAGTATTGGGGAGTGTATCAGTTAGGGTTCAACCAGAGAAACAGTACCAGTAGGATATATATATATTCTTATTTATCACGAGGAATTGACCTAATACAATTGTGGGGTGTGGTTGAGCCAGTCCCAAATCAGGAGGGCAGACCATTAGGAAGAGCAGGCTAGAAATTATCAGGCAGGAGCTGTTGTTGCAGTCCATAGACAGAATTTCTTCTTCTTCAGTCTCAGAGTTCTTAATGGTCTAAAATTTGAGTTAAATTTAATTATTGAGAGCAGTGGGAAATCTTTAAATGAATTTACCCAGTGATAAATTCTCAAATATGCTCTTTATATGATTATACTAAGTGTCTTGAGTGTGAATGTCATCTGACTTTCCCAATTATTGATAATATATAGTGTGTGGAGCAAAAGTTATTAAAAATGAGAAAAACCCTAAAAAGTTTTATAGTGGATGTTATATTTACATAGGTAAGATAAAGTATATAACTTAGTCAAAGTTACAGCAAAATGCATCTACTAGAATATTTAAGGTGGAATAGCATTTGTATTGTTGAATGTATTTCTTATTAACTTAACCTGATGGACTATTTATTTGAAAGGCAGTTTCATTTTGCCAAGTAGGAAAATATCTAAGATTTTCCATTGTAAAATTATTACAAATAACTTTAACTTTTTTTCTTAACAAACAGTAACAGAAGAATAGTGAAATAATACAAAATAAAGACAGAGAATCTGGAAACCCATGTTAATCCATGGTTTGGAATTTTCCAGTCAGGTAACCAAGTTATCAAATAAAGACTGGATTGGAAATTTGGGCTAGATCTTCTCTTTTACTCCTTACCAGACTAGGTGGTTGAAACTAAAAGGAGTTAAATGCCCAAAATTAAGCCAGGGAAAGAAGATTCTAGAAAAACAAGGTCATCAAAAAATATATGATTTAGATTATTAGTTACTAAATTACACTAAGAATTGGATGCATTTAAATGCTACCAGTCGAGAGCTTAAAAAGAATTAACAATGTAGTCTGCTAGCTTTTCTAAATCATTTTTAGTTCTGTTAAGTAAGATTTTGCAGTTCATGTCACAGGTAGCATTTCAAAGCTTTTTAATTTTAATTTGTATGAAAATTTTCTGAATGGTTTCTGGGCACTATGTTTTTCAATTAGATAAGAAATTATTTAGTTACACAGTCTTCCTTTTGTCTTGAGAAGAAAAATAAACATTATTGAAAGGCCTTTGGCAGGTATTTTCATAGAGACATAAAAATTTTTTTCCAATTCTGTATTATAGGCCAGCTAGAAGTCAAGCTATTTTAGCTAATGAAATTTGCTTTGATCAGAGGAGGCCAATCATCCTTCAAAGCATTGTTGTGTTTTGAAATGCAAGCAAGTGCCTAATAAATGGAGGGTGCTGCAGCAGCAACAGATCAAAATAGAGGTTGATGTTTCATTAGATCACATTAATACCTGACAAAAAG
Source organism: Hyaena hyaena (assembly GCF_003009895.1). Classification (NCBI taxonomy): domain Eukaryota; kingdom Metazoa; phylum Chordata; class Mammalia; order Carnivora; family Hyaenidae; genus Hyaena; species Hyaena hyaena. The sequence goes on along the minus strand of NW_024081681.1, from coordinate 205,180 downwards.
AATGACTATAGATTAGTATGGGGGAAGACAGACTTTCTATTCCTCCTCCTTCCCTGTCCCTCTGCCACCTTTCTTCTGTCTTTTCTTTTCTCCATTCCTTCATCTATTTCCCACTTTTGCCAAATTTTTTAAATTTCAGAAGTAGTGACTTAAGGCCAAGTATTCTTTATCTTTCACTACATATTTAGAATGATAAGTATCACTATGGGCAATAATTTGGTGGGCAGTTTATGTGTCTATTTTCTCCAGAGGAAAGAGTCATTAAATAAACTTTTTAGGGGCTCCTGGGTGGCTCAGTCGGTTAAGTATCCAACTTCAGCTCAGGTCATGATCTCACGGTTCATAGGTTTGAGCCCTGCATCGGGCTCTGTGCTGACAGCTAGCTCAGAGCCTGGAGCCTGTTTCAGATTCTGTGTCTCCCTCTATGTCTGACCCTCCCCTGCTCACGCTGTCTCTATCTCTCTCTCAGAAATAAATAAATAAACATTTTTTTAAAATGAAAAAAAAAATACCAAAATTCATAAGAGAAGCCCCAGAAACTCTAAAAGGGATTCCTATGAAATCAGAACATAGCATACTGATTGGATATAAAGACTTTTGGGGGGGTATAGCTCAGTGGTAGAGAATTTGACTACAGGCATAAAGATTTTTGAAAGCAAATAAACCTGGATTTAAATCTGAACTCTACCACTGACCTCCTGAGAGCTGCCTGAATTTAGGCAGTTCGACTTCTCTAAACTTTAGGGTTTGTTTGGTTTTTTTTTAATCTGTAAATGAGGATATGTACTTTCTAGGGTAGTTGTGGGGACTGGTATTAGGAGTGATCAGTAAATAGTAACTATCATCAAGGCACCTGGGTGGCTGAGTCAGTTAAGCATCTGACACTGGATTTTGGCTCAGGTCCTGATCTCAAGGTTTTACGAATGAACCTTGCTTCAGGCTTTGCACTGACAATGCAGAACCTGCTTGAGATTTTGTCTCTCTTCCTCTTCCTCTGCCCCTCCCCTGCTCATACACACACATAAATGTGCTTGCTCTTTCTCTCTCTCAAAATAAATTAACTTAAAAAACAGTAACTATTATCAGTTAAAGAGATCTTTCTTTACAACTAAATTTATAGGCTTAGCTTTGAGAAATTCATTCAGATTGATATGAAAACCATATAGATAAACCATCCCTCAGGAAACTTTGTAAAATTACAGAAATACTGAAAGTATGTATTATAGAGTTCACCTTTGCTGTTCCCTATTTTACAGAAGAGGAAAAAGTCCCCCTCTCTCTCTCTCTCAGAAATAAATAAAAAAAAATAAAAATAAAAATAAAAAAGTAAACTTTTTAAAAGATGCAGATTCCTCATGGAAAATTTCAAATATGATTTTTACAATAAATATATCTTCTCATTCAAAGTAGGATCAGATGACCTAGCAACTGGGGAGATTCCTATATTACGTAATAAGTAAGAATTTTCTGTGTTTCTTTTTTTAATTGCTAGAAATACAGGTTACTTCATAAGTCACAAAGCAAATTATACCACTCCATTTTAGAGTTATCCATTTCTGCCCCTGAGCTTGATTTAGCAAATTAATTGGCCATTGTGGATATTCCTTTTTTCCCCACAACCAATTCTCCAATTCTCTGACACTAACTGGGCATCCTGGAATTCAACTCGATTTTTACACTATGTGAATTTAGGGCAGACCCCCAAAATTAAGGGCTCAGTCCCACAAGACTGTCCTTACTTCAGACACCAGTTGCAGATGGGGTCACCTGACTGCCCCCATTTCTGCCTGGTCACCTGCACATTCAGTGGTTCTCATAATTCTCCATCAGATTCAGTAATCTGCTAGAACTACTCATGGAACTCAGGAAAATTCTATACTTAAAACTGCAATTTTGTTTCCAAAGATACAACTCACGAATAGTCAAGTGGAAGAGATGTCTAGGGCAAGGTGTCCTGGTAGAGCTTCCACCCTTTTGGGTGTGCCACTCTCCCAGAACCTTGATGTGTACATCACTTGGGAAGCTCCCCAGATCTTATTGTTCAAGAGTTTTAGTGAAGTTTCATTGTGTAAATGTGATCACTGGCCATTGGTAATTGCACTCCATGTCCAGCCCCCAGTCCCTTCCTTAGAGGTTGAGTGATGAGGCTGAGAGTGTTGCAAATCAGACTCTGATCATATGCTTGGACTTTCTCTAAGGGCCTCACTATGAGTCATCTCATTACCAACTCAGGTATAGTACCGAGGGGCTGGCTATGAATAACAAAAGACACTCCCATCAGGAAATTCCAAGGATTTTAGGAGCTCTGCCAGAAACCAGGGGTAAAGCCAAAATTATATGGTGTGGTGTTTTTTTCTTGTTTTAAATGCTACAGATATACATCCTGCTTGTAGTGTTCTGATGCTATTTTCTGTCTTAGATTTTAAGGCCTGTTCCCTTAGCTGGCACTGCTTGAAATCAGTTCTAAGATTTATAAGAGGTGAGGTTAAGTTGACTGGAGACCTAAGGCCACAGAGGGAAGGGTGGTTGATACCTGTAGCTGACTCATAGGATTGTCCTACTTATTAATGAGTTATACATGTGAATTGCTGTGAACAGTGCCTGGCAGGTAGTGAAGGCTAAGTGTTAGCTATTATTATCTTTTTTTGTTATTATTATCATCACCGTTGTCCTCACTTTGTTTACAGGAAAACAATGAAGATCAAAGGTTAAGTGATTTTTGTAAGGCCCCAGTGTCCCTTCTGTGCCCAGATATAAACTCTACTTCCTAGGTGAGAATTGAAAGTGGCTCTTTTAAGAGCTGGATTTCATTTGGGGGCCTCATTTTGGCCTTATTCAAATCAGCTACAGAAACTTTCTCTGTGTAGCACTTATTAGGCACCACATGCAGAGAGCCATAATGGGGTTTTATGGTTGCTGTTGGTGTGTATGAGGCATTGAAGTAGCTTAATCACCATGTTTGGAGCTCTGTAGCGGAAAAGAATTTTCCTGCATTGCCTATTAGAGTCTCATCGTAAAAGCCGGTAACTTGGACGGTGGTGGAAATGAGTCTGTGATGATAGTAATTTAATGGGAAAGTTACACTGGAAGCCAAGTTCCCTTTCAGCTGCCTTAAATTTTACCTTTATTGTCTCATCGTCTTTTGCATTTGAGCTTGGCAGTTAATGGTCTCTGTAATAAATTAAAAGAAAAGCTTTTAAAACAATAGGGGCTGAATTTTCCTTTTTTGTGTGTGTCTACATAAGGCCATCATATCACTATTACTTAGGCTCTGTCCTAGAAATTTTCACCAACTTGATCTTTCTGGCCATATAATTAATAATTTATTAATTAAAATTTGAATTGTGTGCAGAAAGGAGATAGAAATTTTCACGTAAGAATTTGAAGATTCTTAGCTGTGTTTCTTATTTTGTTGCTATTTCCCTTTACTAACTTCTAAAACTTCACAAGATAGAAATTCAAGTTAAGAGAGACACTCCTATCTGCATCTTCAGATCCTGTGACTATTACATTTAACCTTCAAGCTCCTGGAAAGTACTGAAAAATGGGAGCAGCCTTAGAAACACTTTTTCTGGTTAGATATGCTTTAAAGCTACCATACTGCTTAAGAGGAATTGACAAAGAAGTCTTCATTATTAATGTGTTAAATGTCACGGTCTTCGCTGTGTTCAGCCCATAAACCTTTACCACTTGCCTCAGTCCTTTGCCTATTTTCTTTAATGCACAGCAATACATTGAGTTGGAGCGAGAATGAGGATGCACCCAATCTCCTTCTGGCTTCCTGGATTCTGTCTCCTGATCTGCACAGATATGAATAGATGAATAGCTTTGAATGCCCTTCCCACTACCCACACTCTTCCCCCCTCTTTATCCTCTTCCTGTCAGTCTGGGATATGTGGGCAGACATTCCAGTTTCACCTCAAATATTGACAAATGATAGTTCCAATTAAAGAAAAAAGACTGTAGATCAACCCCACAGACTAGCATCATAAAAACACAAACTTATTGAAAGAAGGATAGTTGTAGCCTTTTCCTCAGATTACCTTTAACTGTGTGTGGAAAAATCACTGCAATGTTTTTTTGTCTTTATTGGACTTGTATTTGTAAATAATTGTCAAAAAATAATCTTGCATGCCTGAAATAATGTGCTCAAATGCTTAGAACTCAAATAAATCAAATTAGTCATTATCACAGATAACATAATCCTCAAACTGAAAATTGGTCTTTACTGAGGCATTGCATTTCCATATTAAGAGACTGTTGCTGAGCGGCCATCACATGTAGGGTCACTGTGGATGGTGTGAGGGAGTTTGAAGCGTGATTTCTGCTCTGAAGGACCTAGCTGGGGAGACAGGGAAAGCTTTAATTATAACACATAAATCAAACCATAATTAATGTGAGGATGCCAAAAATGTCCTCAGTAAGTATGTGATTTACTGGAGGCAGGAAGAGACTGGGACAAGCTTCAGGAAAGAAAAGGCAAAAAGGTATTAAGCAAAAGATATTAGAGAAACCACACGTTTCAAAAACTATAGCTCTCCTGTGTCAACCAGGGTGCATGGTTGCAGGTTCCTCTGTCCATTATGAGCACAAGGAAGTTGGTTGGACTGATATATAAGTCGAAATGGGTGCATTTTGTAAAATTTAATTTGTGTTTTTGTGATGCTAGTCTGTGTGATTGATCTGGGAAGAGTTGATGCTGTAGCTTGAGTGCAAAAGCAGTTTGCTGGCAGAATTCCCTCCTGCGGGGGTGGGGGAAGGGTTGGGTTTTTTTTTTTTATAGTATACTACTCTAAACGGATTTTTCTTATGATTCCTTTAATAATATTTTACTTTCTCTAGCTTTATTATAAAATATAGTATATAATATGTATAATATGTAAAATATACATGAATTGACTATTAGTGTTATTGATAAGGTTTCCAGTCAACAGTAGGCGATTAGGTAAGTTTTAGGAGAGTCAAAATATATACATGGATATTTGACTCCTGGAGGGTTCATGCCTCTAATCCCTGCATTGTTCAAGGATCAGCTGTATATGGTTACATGTCTACACATACATGTATAAGGTTATATCTCCTGTTTGACTTTAACTGCTTCCTACTATGCTAGAAAATGATGAAAATAGGGCAATCAAAATTTTTACCCTTGTCTTATTTCCATATAACCAAGAAATTTAAAAGAAGTTAATTTTGTTTATTTTGTTGTTTCATGGCCATAAATACACACACACACACACACACATACCACACATATGGTATATGGTATACTGTAGATGTTAAAGAAACAAGAAATATGAAAGCCTCATATTTATGTGTCTTTGCCTTATAGTTCATAGATTTATCTAATCTTTTCCGCAGTTTGGACAATTTCTCTTATCTCTTGTTACCTGTTATCTACATAATAGGAACTAGGGGACTATTTATTAAAAGTTCTGAACGTAACCTAGACATAGGAGAAAACTGTTTTTGCCTCATAAGAAGTTGAAAAGCATCAGTAAAATACTGACAAAAGATTTTTCCAGATGATCAGTGTTTTTCATGAAGGAATGTTTTTTACATTTTCCATAGCAGTGAATTCCATATCCAAACGTTCCACTGTTGCCAATAAAGGTTTTCCTGGCCCAACATGAATAATCCTCAGTTAACAATAACCTAGCAATGTGTATATTGAGTCCCTCAGCCAAAGATTATAATGTGACAGACTTGCATTTTGATGACTTACGACTTATGTGACAGAGAGCACTTTCCAACATTTGATGCTATTTGCCTAGGATTACCAAAATACTTGCTAATGAATTTCTCTAGTTATCTGTTCCTGCATAACAAGTCACACTAAGCTCAGGAGGTGAAACCGCAAACTTCTTACTGTGCTCCTGATTTTGTGGTCAGGAATTCAGCCAGGGCACAACCAGGATGGATTCTTGTTCTTTCATATCTGAGACCTTAGCTGGGAAGACTCAAACAGCCAAGGGTGACTAGAATGGTTGGGACTGGAATCCTATGAAGGATCCAGGCAGGCACCTGGGTTGGGATGACAGAGAGGCTGGGCTCAGCTGGGATTCTGTGGACTACAGTGCCTATCAGTGGCTTCTCCTTGCAGCATGGGCTTCTTACAACATGATGGCTGGGTTTCCAAGGGGAGCACCCCAAGAATGAACGTTCTACACTTTGAATCAAAGTCATTTTCTTTGAGGCATAGGGCATCATGGAGTCAGACATGGGTTTGAATCTTTGCTATCTCACTAACTAGCTGAAAGAACTTGGGTGTGTTTTCTCCTTTTTCCTCTTTCTTTGTTATAACATTTCTGAGCTTTAGTTTCTTCATCTGTGTAGGCAGAGCCTGGTAAGATGGGAGGCAAACTTCTTTCTTCTCCTGTGAGATGAATAATGAACTATTTGGGAATATGTTAGTAATTTTGCAGTTTTACATAAGCAGCCTAGGAGACCTCTGGGAGGGAAGGGCCCAAGACTACTCACTGAACCTCTGATTCCAATCTTCCTGTAATTCAAGTCAGCAAACCTATCAGTGAATCAGGGTTGCCTTGAGCAAGACCCAGGGACAGGGAGATAGGTGGTACAGTTCTTGAAATGGAATAATGAGGGGCGCCTGGGTGACTTAGTCGGTTAAGCGTCCGACTTTCGCTTAGGTCATGATCTCGCAGTTCGTGGGTTCGAGCCCCGTGTCAGCCAGCTCAGAGCCTGGAGCCTATTTCAGAGTCTGTGTCTCCCTCTCTCTCTGACCCTCCCCTGCTCACGCTGTCTTTCTCTCTCTCTCTCCTAGAAATAAAATAAAAAAAAAAAAAGAAAGAAAGAAAAAAAAGGAAATGGAATAATGATGAGTATAGAAAGAGGACTACTGGGCTGATCACAGTCACTGCTTGGGAAAAGTGAAGGGGAGCTTGCTTTTGCTGTGGTAAGGTTTCTAACTGACCCACTTGAAAGGGGTGCAAGGTTGAGACTGGCCTACTTTGGCTTGGAGTCCCAGTGGCTGAACGTTGCACTAGGAGAGAGGAGAGCAGATACCTTCTCCTCTCTCGTCCAGAAGATCTCAGTGATGTGGAGCTTGGTGGTGGGCAGAAATCAACCCTGGTCAAAACAAGAACAATGCTCTCCAGTGGTGGAGAAGAAGCTCTTCAGACTGCTCACTTAATTCATGGCCTCCCATTTTTGAGGCAGCACCACACACACTGGTCTACTCTAAAGATTTTATTTTTAAGTAACCTCTACTTAAATTAGCCTTGAATTTACAACTACAACTACAAGGTCAAGCGTTGCACGCTCTACTGACTGAGCCAGCCATGCGCCTCAGCACTAGTTTACTTCAAAGCAGTATGCTTCTGGGGTTACTTAGGGGATTCCTCACCCTTAATATGTCTCTTTTGAGTTTTAGCTCCAGAGACAGCCATAGGTCTGGACCTTTGGATATTTTATGTACTGGCCCAAAACCTTGAGCATATCAGGGAAGAGTCTGGGGTGGGTGAGAAGTGATAGGTGGGGATTAAATGTGCTTGTGAGACCCTCAAAGTAACACGGAAATAACAATTGCAGATGTAAAGCAGAACAAGAATAGCAACCATATCTGTTGTTTTAAATACTACATAAAGTAAAAATAAATACTTATGTATAAATAAATAAATAATAAGACAAACAAAGTGCCTAGCATAGTACTTGGTCTATGTTAAAAAGTCAATGTTGTTTCCCTCTCATTTTTCTCTCTTTTCTCTCTTCTTTCTTATGGAGAAAAAGCATGGACTTGTGGGTCAGACAAAGTTGATTTTTGAATTCTGATTTCTTTATTTGCTGACTGTGATCTTCAGCTAGTTTCTAAAGCTGAGACTTAGTTTTGTCATTAGTAAACTTCAAAAATAATTATTTCACAAGGTTAGTCAAATTAAAATAAAGTTATGAATACTGAATAAAATGATACTTCAATCCCATTTCCAAATCTTTCTCTTATCTCTTCTTTATTACACACTCAACAAATATACATGGCTCCAGCTTCCAGGGGAATTTCAAATGCATTCCTCTCTACCTTTCCTGATTGGCACTGGCATTGACAAGGCTTTCTTTGGGACCACTCACATTTCCTAGACTGAATTTCCCCAAATCTCCCAGACTGGACACACTAGGGGCCATGCTCACTTCCTTTCTTTATCCAGGAACAAGGTCACCTCCTGTAAACTTTGGAATGTGTCCATTTGAGGCCTACTCTGCTTTCATGTTCATCGTCCAACCTCCACCTTAAAGGAGCTGGATAGGCCACAGGGTTAAGCTTGCAGACTTTTTGTTTTTGTTTTCTCCCCACTTAGTATTGGCAAAATATTATTACCTTCAGTGACACTAAAACAATTAGGTGTCACACAAGGAGCGCCCAAGTTCTCAGCATATGCCACAGTTAGTATTTAGTGGCTGACCAGGAGCTGAAGGATTCTCTATGATGAAAGCACTTGAATCCAGCCTGTTGACCCCACCCCCTGCACTCAGGAGCTTCCAAAGGTTTCCTGGATTGGAGTAAGAATAACTCCACTCCAGAATCAGTGCCTCATAATAGTAGAAAATACACTCATACTTCTGAATCTTCTATTGGAAAATAGATAGTGGTAGAGCTTTCTGTATCTACCTTATCATTGGACCAGATTTGTTATAAAGCATGTGACTGATACTAATGGGAATTCAGCCTATTGCCTTTGTTCTAGCTCCTGTCCAGATGCAACTACCCTGGGATAGTGTAAATTGCTGACTTATGCTAGCAGTTACTCTGTCTTTTATTTTGGTGTTGATCTCAAAGAAGAGTCTTTTAAGTATTCCAGTAAAAAGTTGTGGTACATGAAAGGTGTTAGAATGATACTGGTGTGACAGACACTGCCTTGCATTGTGAATAGATGATTTCATTATTTGGCGCTATTGTCTAGAATTCCCTTATAATTACAGAGCTCAAGCACCAGATAGAACAGTTCACAAAACAAACATACACAACCTTAGATAAAGACCAGGCAGCAGGAAATCTGTCCTTTCTTTTTCTGATGCTAGAATTGCAGGAAGAGGATCCCACTGATACGAAGGCACATGCTTTGAGATCAAACCCCTTTGTGAGTTGGTCTGGATCTCTGATCATCTGAAGATCATTTAGGACTCCACAATGAGGACTAAATTGAATTGTAAATTTTTACTTCCCAAAGGGGAATTGGAATAATGACACCCAAATGATGTTGATAAATGGGTTAATATCACCTGGAAGAAAAGTCTTAGTTGGTACCACATGATTTTATCTTTTGCCTGAATCTCAGGAAAATAAATAGGGATACGTTGGATTGAGAAATCAGGATACTGAAAAGATACAGAAAGAAAAGGATAATCTCACAAGATTAAAGGAGATGATGATAAATATGAGTGCCTGTGACACTCATCACAAGCCTGGAGAAGTAGAGAGAGAAGCAAGTTGAAGCAAGCTCAGAAGAGAGTGACTGGGGTGGTGATAGGGCCTAAAATCATGTCATGAGACTAGTTAGGGAAATAGGAGTGCTTGCACTGGAAAGAGAAGACTCATGGTAATGTTAATGTCCCAGCCAAGAGGCTGTTCATGTGATTTTAGTTTTACTTATTCTGCTTGGCTTCATGTGGTTGATGATGAGAAATGAATAGAGTGTGAAGGTAGTAGTTGGTTTACTTTAAGAAAGGTTGTTTCATAGCTAACGATGTAATGGGTGATCGTGATGTGAGAGGTAGTAAATTTCTGTCATTGGGGACATTTATTCATAGACTGAAAGATCAATTAAAGTAGAGATTTAGACATAGGAAGCATGGTCTGACTAATAACCACTAAGCTCCTACTGAAGCTGGAAATCCTGAACATGTGATTCTATCCATGTCTAATTGGAACATTCATTTGTTATGAAACATTTGAATCATCATGATGAAGAAGGTCCAAACTCAGATTTTTGCATATAAGAATTAAACCCGATCTGGGTAATTTAGCCCAAGATTGTTGGTAGTTTGAAATGTGTGGTGAAATTGCATGTTGATGTGGTGGTTCTGAGTTCTAGTTTTGGTGCAGCCACTAAAAAGAACTGTGCAGAAGTGTGCTGCAGCCAGCTCATGCCAGCTTGTGAGGGTTGACTATGTGCATCTTTTCCCAAATTTCTTTTTTCAATTTTTAAAAGTTTATTTATTTATTTGGAGAGAAACAGAGACAGCAGGGGGAAGGGCAGAGAGAGAGAGAGATGGAGAGAGAGAATCGCAAGTAGGCTCCACGCTGCCAGCACAGAACCCGCAGGCTCAAACCCACGAAACTATGAGACCATGAGCTGAAACCAAGAGTCGGGCTTAACCGACTGAGCCACCCAGGCGCCCCTCTTCCCAACATTTGGTATTCAGAGACTTCATGCTGGCAGTTAGAAACTGGCCATACTGGGAGTACTTACACTATGGCAAGTGGCAAACACTACAAGTCAGGGCTTTTTGCACTCTCTGGAGAGCTGATTGTGAAACATTTACCAGTAGAATCATTAAATTTTTTTTAAACATTACTCCAGTATATAAAACAGATTCAAGAAGAATGGAGGTAGGGGAACAGAGCCCTCAGCCACATCCACCTAGCTTCTCCCCTTGCCAGAGAATGTCCTTCCCTAATAAAAGGTTCTCAGGCACCTCGGTGGCACCCTATAACTCCATGGGCTTTAAAAACCTCTGGAAGATAATCCTTTTTGCCTATACTATGACTGTTTTCTTTTAACTGTTATTTTCCTTTTCCTAGATCTAGAAATACAGACATAAAACAGCAGGGTTTCCCTTAGTTTTATGAGATTGTTTTTAAAATGCAGTGCCAAAGGCATCAGTTTGAGAACACTGGAAATGTAATTCCTATAAACACAAGAAGAAATGAACATAGGAAATAGTGAGTTTCCTCACTTTGTTTCTTAATGGAATTGTGAATTTTCTTTTGTGACACATGCCCAGCCCTATGCGTAGTCATAAGTTTACATGTTGTAAGGACACTCCAAACCTTTCCATTCACATATTATCATTTTTTTCTTTGTTAGACTTGATACCCTGAGGGAGTAAGATTTGGTGGAATGTTGTAATGCGTGGATGGCAGAAGTTATGGAAAGGCAGATTTAAATGATCAACAGATCATTGGATGGGGGTCCTAAAAAATGTGAGTGGGCATTAAAAGGATAACTCCTTAAGGGCCAGTTTTGTCCCCTTATTCTTTTGGGCTGTATGGCCTATTCCCTGTAGTACCTGAAAGTGGCATATCAAAAGATGAAGTGTAATGCCACTTTAAGTCTCTTTATAATTAAGCATTGACTATTATGTTTTCTCCTCAGATGCAGAGAAGAACAATTAAAAATGTCTCCAGATAATTAACAAAAATCATTAGACTTATGCAAGGTTAAATATTCTCTTAGAACAAAGATCAGAGGTAGGGATTGACTGAGTATATTTCTCCAGTCTGCAGGGACAAGCAAATCAAGCAAAATTATTTTACCATAGTATAGATTTTTTTCAGTGAATTTTGGAAGATAGATAATTTTTGATCAAATACATAAAAATTGTGTTCATCAGGTTTAACTTTTCAAATCTGATGATCTGACACCTAGTGTTCATTTTTAGTACTGCTCAATATTTCACAAGTATATTGACAGAACCTCCATTTTAAAATTCCATTTAGTTTCTTTATGTGCCTTGTAAGATTTATAAAGGCTACAGAACAGTTATAGACTAGCACTTACTCTTTGGTATTCAATTTTTAAAATAGTACTTGAAGTCATGAAGCTGGGTTCTAGCTATGCAGTTGACTAGCTCCTGTGACCTTGTGCAAGTAATTTTCCTCTTTGAGTCTGTCTGAATCCCCTTATTGGTAAAATGAGAGTAATAGAATATCTTCTTTCTCTCTAGCTTCTTTCTAACTCTAGCACCTTATGAGATATCTTTATAAAGCAACAGATATGTATGCCAACTCTATTTGAAGCTTGGAATATGTTCACTCAGTAAACTAGCAAATAAAACAGTTGTTAATTGGAGGGGTATAGTTATTCTTCTGCTTAAAAAAATCTTATAACTTATAAAAAATAACTAAAATAAAATTTTAATGATTTATAGTAGCACTGTGTAATAGAGTTCCTGCGATGGTGGAAATGTTCCATATCTTCACAGCCCAGTACTGTGGCACATGAAATGTAGCTAGTAAGACTAAGGAACTAAATTTTAATTTTATTTTTGTAATATTGATTAAATGAATAACCACATGTGGCCAGTGGCTACCATCTTGAACATTACAGACTGGAAACATGGGGACTTCTTGATGAATTTGGGGTTATATTCACTAGTTACTTAATTTGCTTTCTATGCTGATTGGCCCTGTATTATTCTTATTATTCCACATTCACAAGCAGTCACCATACAAGTGCTTTAGGATTTATTCCATAATTATGTTTTCTCTCATGGTATCTGCTATGAAGCTCTGGTTTAATTGAATTTAGGTAAAACAAAGATAATTTTTCTGGTTCATGAAGAAGGATTAAAATATGCAAAAACATTGAGAATCACTTTATAATGCTTAGTAAGGGTAAATTGCAAAGCATAACTCTTACAGTTATTTTTCTAAGCTAATTACCTGCATTTGAGAATTCAGGTTAAAAAAAAAAGCTAGCAGTTCTCTTCGGCAGCACATATACTGAAAAAAAGCTAGCAGTGTCATGAGATATCAATATATATATATTTTTTATTATTCTATTTGTCATTTTCTACTTATACCTCTACCTAAAAATAGATGAATACTTAAATAATTTTTAAAACTTTTATTTAACTTGGGGCACCTTGTGGCTTAGTCGGTTGGGCGTCTGACTTTGGCTCAGGTCATGATCTCACTGTTTGTGGGTTCGAGCCTCACGTCGGGCTCTGTGCTGACAGCTCAGAGCCTGGAGCCTGCTTCAGATTTTGTGTTTCCCTCTCACTCTGACCCTCCCCTGCTCACACTCTCTCTCTCTCAGAAATAAATAAAACATTAAAAAATTTTAAACAAAAAAAATTATTTAACTTAAATTTTACCTTAAAAAAATCTAGACTTTCTTAAAATCTCCCCTGAAAACACTCAAGGATTTTGAATAGAAACTTCATCCCACTTTTATTTATTGCCAATTATTTATCATAGGTAAACTTTCTTTTGTGATCTTGCGTTTAAAATTAAACCTCTTCTTCTAACCATTGCATTAGCATATACGGTTGACTCTTGAGCAACACAGGTTTGAACTGTGTGTGTCCATTTATATGTGGATTGTTTTTTGATAAATATGGTATCATACTGTAAATGTACTTTCTCTTCCTCATGATTTTCTTAATAATATTTTCTTTTCTCTAGCTTACTTTATTATAAAAATATAGTATATAATCCATATACAAACTAGGTGTGAATTGACTGCTTATGATTTTTCTGGTCAATAGTAGACTATTGATAGTTAAGTTTTGGGGAATTAGAAGTTATATGTGTTGATTTTCAGCTGTGCAGGGGGTGGGTGCCCCTAACTGCCTATGTTGTGCATGGGTCAACTATAATGTCTTGATTTCTGTTATTGGCATCATAGAAGGCACTTTAATTTAACCCCTATTGCCAGATAAACAACTCCTCCAATAACAACTACACACACACATAAACATTATACGTACGTATTCCCACCCTCATATATATATACAGTCACACACACAGACACACATACATCTTTTCAAATTTATAGTGATTGGGAGCAATTTATTATGGTGTTGTTTAAAGAGCCTCTCTAACAAGGTGTATATGTGTGGGAAGTGTGGACTAAAATTAATAGAAAAATGATATGTGACTTAAAAGTTTGGTTGTAATATCTACGATGAATTTTGTCTTTTCTACACCTAAGCTTTCCCTGCCCCACATTTTTGCCTTGTAATAAACTTCCTATGCAAAAAAATCCTTGCAATTTCCATATGCATGTCACATATTTGAAACTAGTTACTTTTAAAATACAAAAATCCATGTAATTCATCCAATCAAAGGATAGCACTTATGTATCCAAAGTAACAGGTCAAAGCTCAACTAAATATATTTTTTACCGAATTGTAAAAAAAATAATGTTTTCGATAATGACTACAAGGCACTACTAAACTCCAAACTGCCTTCTGAAATGAAGATTGAACTTTATGAAAAAGTCAGCATTGTGCAGGTGATCTAGTTTAGTTCCTTAAAAATTGGTCTCTGTCTTTAATTGTATACACACTTGCAATGTATATTTTCAGAATGTGTAATTAGACAGAATCCTATTCTGCAGTCATTTTAGAGCAAAGGGACTTTCCACATATCTATGTTTACTCTACCACATGAAGCATAATATGAGTTATCTCTGTTCTGTGACCATATCAATGAACCACAACTTGAAAATCATTTTACTAGCATGAATGCAGTGATCCTGTGTTCACCAGAGTGGCAAACAAACATTACAATGTCAGTAGAAATGAAAACTCCTTAGTAATGAGTATTTCCACAAAGAATATTGCTGTGACTGCATATTCTACTTATTCTATACAGCCATCCAGATACGTACCTTGATTATAAAAATTAACATTTGTAGGGCACCTGGGTGGCTCAGTCAGTTGAACGTCTCACTTTTGATTTCTGCTCAGGTCATGATTTCATGGTTTTTGGGTTCGAGGCCCGTGTCAGGTTCTGTGCTGACAATGCAGAGCCTGCTTCTGATTCTGTCTCCCTCTCTGTCTGCCCCTCCCCTGCTTGTGCTCGCTCTGTATCTCTCAAAATAAGTAAACTTAAAAAAAATTAACATTTATAATGTACTTTTCTTCTACAGATCCTGCTTCATTTATTTATTAAATGTACAAGATTCTAGAGAATCTTAGCTAATTTTATATCATGAATGTCCAGTAGATGGCAGTCTATGCACTAGGATTCACAGACCATCACCTTTTAAACTCTAACAGAAGCATTTTTTTTAAAAATCTGCCTTTTGGACACTGAAGTTTCATACATGAGGTTGCAAGTCAGTTTCAAGCTAGTTCATTTTTTAGCTTTAAAGGACTATAAACAAAGCACATATCTGGTTTTGTTTGTTACATTTTGCTTGAAAAAGATTCTGGCACAATAGACCAAAAGAAATTATTCATTTATTAATATCTGCAAACACTGGAATAATAAATTCAATAAACCAATTTTATGTAAGTTTAATTAATTTTTTAAAGAGAAGCAGACTGGGAGATATGATTCTTGGCCAAGATGCTGCCCTATAAATGCTAATGGCAACATATCAGATAATGCCTTGTTCTTCTACAGTTTCCTCTATCTATTGAAAGACACAACTTATGGTAATTGTAGAAATTTTTACTAATGTTAAATACTGCAAAGTGACTGTCGTACAGGCTGCCAATCTTATTTTTCAAAGGAGAAATTTGGGGGGATAAAAAAGAGAGAAAATGATAATGGAACAGTTTCCCCTAAGGGACAGAAGTTTCTGAGGAGACCTTTGCCCTGGTGCTTGTTCTTATCTACCTCAAAAGACTTGGGAGGGATAAAGAACTTATCCCAGTCCACTGGAGAGCAGAGAAGAAGAATCATTGTTTCTAGGAGTCAGTGCATTCAGAGCAGTCATTGTGAGTTTGTCGGAAATAAGCAAGTGTGAGGCTGCTGGAGGTGGGAGGTGGCTGCTGCTGGTGGTGAGGCTGTCCAGGTGAGAGGATGTTCATGGAGAGTCCTTTTTAGGTCAGAGGATCAGAACAGCACCAGGTGAGGTCACTGACTATTTGAAGCCAAGGGATATGTGGCCTAACATAGAAGAGTGTGTAGAAAAAATCAGGGAAGGCAAGAGGAGATGAACTAAGTGTATAACGTCTTTACACATGCCATTCACTCGATTCCAAAGGCTCTTCTACTTTTTACCAGGCCATCATCTTCTCAGTCTTCAGATATCAGCCTCAGGTAAATATTTCTTCAGTAAGTTAATGATTAGATGATCACACAGAGAAAATAAATATTCTAGGTCTAAGAGTTTGAAGGGACAAAAGATACAGCACAACAGCCGCGGTAGTGGTAGCAGGGGAGAGCTCTTCTGTGGGAAAGGTAGCAAGCTCTTGCCACCCTGAGAAAAGCCACAGAATCTCTGTGCCCACTGTACAGGGATCAGGATGATAGCTTAAGAAGATATCAAGACAATTCCACTTCTGGGTATTTATCCAATAGAGTTAAAAGCAGATTTTGAAGAGATATTTATACACTCATGTTCACAGCAGCATTATTCACAATAGCGAAAATGTAGAAGTAAGCCAAATGTTCACTGATGCATAAATGGATAAACAACATGTGCTGTATACAAACAATAGACTATTATTCAGCCTTGGAAAGGAAGGAAATTCTGACACATGCTGCAACATGGATGAACTTTGAGGACATTATATAAGAAATTAGCCAGTCACAAAAGGACACTATATTATTCCACTTATATGAGATGTCTAGAGTAGTCAAACCCCTAGAAACAGAAAGTAGAACAGTGGTTGCTGGGGCTGGGGGAGGGGGACATGAAGAGTTGTTTGGTGGGTATAGAGTTTCAGTTGTTTTATAATGTATATAATTTATTGTCAAATTGGCTTACATACAACACCCAGCGCTCATGCCAACAAGTGCCCTCCTCAATGCCCATCAGCCATTTTCCCTTTCCCCATCCACCCTTAGTTTGCTCTCTGTATTTAAGAGTCTCTTGTGGTTTGCCTCCCTTCCTCTCTGTTTATATCTATTTTCCCTCTTCCCTTCACCCATGGTCTCCTGTTCCATTTCTCAAGATCCACTTATGAGTGAAAACATGATATCTGTCCTTCTAGAGTTTCAGTTTTATAAGATCAACATTTCTGGAGATTGGTTACACAACAATGTGAATATACTTTACTGAGCTATACACTTAAAACTGGTGAAGAAAGTAAACTTTATATGATATCTATTTTACCAGAATTAAAAATATTAAAAAAAAATGAAGAAGTCAAGAGTAGATGGTTCAAGGTAGGGTGTTTCAGCCAGCATCTATGTTCTTTCTTTCCCTTGGGCCTGAAATCTCCATGGGTAGTTCAACCTTGTTAAGTCTTAGGAATTTAAGCACTTTTAGCTCACACTCATGATACTTATGGTCTAGTTGGGCCTTGGCCTCATAATATTGCCTTTTTGCATTCCAGTTTTGTGAATGGGACCCCTGCATTCCTTTACTGTCCTAATGATGTCACTAGGACTGGAGTCCTGTCTTGTTTTCTTATATAGTTCCTTCTCTTTTCAAACCTCGTCCTCATTAGGAGTGGAACCTAGAGACTCTGACTTCCTACTAATTGACTTCCTTCAAGATGACTCCTGTCTGCATTGATTTCCTGGGTGGCCAACCTGTCCCAAATTGCCCAACTGTCCCGGTTTTAGCATTGGAATTCCTAATCCTGGAAAACTCCTCTGTCCTGTGCAAACTAGAACAGTTAGCTACTCTGCTTGGAACTGTCCTCTCTCAATGTATTCTTCTCTCAATGTATTTTTCGGTGTTAAACTCCAATGCCTGTCCAATGGCCCTTGGTCTTGGTACAGGTGAGCCTGGCATAGGGGCCAATTACATAGCCTGGGGTTAGAGCTATATCTAAAGCAATCTGATACAGGACAACACAGAGGGTGAGGAAAAACTGAATATTTGGAAGGCACTAAAGTTCAAAACTGGGAAGCCAAGAAGAGGAAACTTGGTGCTAAGAGCTAACGTTTCAGAGCTGTGCTGACATTTTGACATAAATCAACTCATTTAATCCTTATAACCTTATAAATCAGACATTCTGATTATTACCATTTTATAGATGAGGAAACTGAGACTTAGAATGAGTGACTGGTTTTGTTGGACTTTGAACTCAGGCCATATGATTTTAAATCAGTTGCTAGGGAGCTTTAAACCAGCTGGGTACCTGGCTTTACACCTAGAAATTCTCATTTAGTTGGTCTGGGGTGTGGTCTCTGCACTGGGGTTTTTATAAACTCCACAGGTGATTTTAATGTGCATCCAGGCTTTAGAACCACTGCTCTAAAGCCCGGGTTTCTAATAGACACTCAATTCTACCTTTCATGAAGGTGAAGTTTCAGAAGATGGGCAAAGCTGGGGAAGCTGGATTGAGAGCTAGGATGGAGCAATGAGAAAAGTTCTCAGGTGGTTGCCGTGGACACAACCACATGCTGTTGCTTTCTTCTGTTGGCTCCTGTTAGTAGGTGAATCAGACAGGCTTAGACATATGTAGTTAAGACAAGAGCCACTGGCCTGTTTATTGCCTCTTGCCATCTTCCCCTGATGTCATGCCCTACATGCACTTGAGGCTGAGTGTGCCCAGCTCTGTACATGCCCTTCACAACTGAGTTGCATCAAAATGAGGCCCTAGTCTCTTCTAGAATTTCTTATAAAACTTATCCTGACTTAAAAAAAAAACCTCTTCTCATTTGTCATCCAAGTCCATGCTTTATGCCCTATGAGAAGAGATAGAACTAGGATATAGATTTTGAGATTTAACTTGGGATAGTAAGAGTTTACTATGTCCTTGGGACAAATGTATTAATTATATGTGCTTAAATGAGTTACTTATAAGCCTGCACACCATTATCAGGTAGATAATACCTTTTGTTATTTTTCTAGAAAACCTCAGCCAGGTACTATGAAAGCAGAAATGTTCACACTTTGGGTTGACATCCACTAATATTGGTGCTTAGGCAAGAACCAATGGAGTCTGCCAGGTCCCGAGCTCCACAAATATTGCTCATAGAGCTCTGGATGTGAGCACTTCTTAGAAACCAAATCTTGTATGGTGGTCCCTGAACATTGTTAGTCTATATTCCCCAAACCAGGTCTTACAAAAGCCCAACCTCAGATTAGTTGATTAAGAGTTCAGTTCCTGGTGGTGGATGCAGGAGTTTCCAGAAACTTCATTCTCCCTTCAGGTTCAGACTTAAGAAAATATGCACTCATTTTCAATTTTCCCATAACTTTCTGTTTCCTATAAAGTTGGAGTTTGAGTTGATAATCCTGTGATGCTGATAGAAACATAGGGATAAATTCATCCTGTCATGCTTGGTCTTCCTTGGCCAGAAGATTACTTTGAAACAACCTGCAGTGGGGGTGGGGGACATCTCTGGCCATAAAACAGGGTGAAGCCCTGGGTAGTGTTTGAATGAAACTATGGCCACAGTACAAATTCAGCTTGGCTCCTATATTTGTCCAATGAAATAAAGTTTTATTGGAATACAGCCAAAGTGTGGAATGGCAAAGTTGACTAGTTGTGACAAAGACCATATGGCCTGCAAAGCTTCAAAATATTTACTATCTGATCCAGAAAAATTTTGCAGTAAGTTATTCACAGATTTAAAGGAGGATTGATTGAAAATATTCACTTTGTCTCTGACCTCTTTTAGGGGTCAAGACCAAATCAAAACAGGTCACTACTTGGCTCAAATATGATACTTCTCCATTTGGAGTTAGCCCTGCAATGCTGGTCTGTAGTCGGTGCTAACAGTTTTTTGTTTTGCAAACACTCATTATAAAAAGAGGCTAGTGTTTTTCAGAACTCTTTGGAAATTATACACTAGTGTTTGGTACAATTTGGATTTGTGCTCTAACCAAAGAGAGAGAGAGAGAGAGAGAGAGAGAGGGAGAGATTGAGAGAGAGATTTTTGGAGGCTGCTTGAAAAGTTTTCCAGGACCATCATTTTTTATTCAGCCTACAAGAATGCTCGACTGTTTCTTTTATTATTATTATTTTTTGGAACTCTCTTGTCCCCTTGGGTCTTATTGTTCTCATATTTTTTTTTAAACTCATGAGTCAGAACTTTGCTACAATGAGAAAAACGTTTGGTCTCACAGGCCTTTGCTAGCGTGAGAGATGGCAATGAGGTGCAAAGATGTCACTGAACGAACTAAATATAGGCTTTGCAAGGCACTCCCAGGCTCAGTTTCTCTCTAGAAGAGGCCTGCTACATGTCATGTGCTTCCTCCCCCTTTCTTTGCCCTCTGCCTTTTGCACCATTCTGAGGAATCTTTCTCCTTGGGGTAGGGCTGATGAAGTGTTCCTAAATTCCCTGAGGATACATGAAACTTCTTTTGTAGTTACATGAATTCTTTCCTGGAGGAAGCAAGCTGGTCGTGGTGACCAGGCATAGGGTCAGAAGTCTCAAGATACCCTGTTAAACCTTGTTTTCTTCTCAGTTCCTAAACTAACTTACTATGCATTTGAGTGGCAGCACTTAGCTAAGTGTGGTTTTCAATTTGCTTCTTTGTACGAATGAATTGGATGGTGTAGTTTACAGATTAAACAATGGGAATGTGCATATTTAATGAAATGAAAATAGTAATGGGATAGAGTCACTTGGGAGAGGGAGTGAACAGTTCTATGTTTAAACCAAAAAGGAATTATCCAGCTGATTTTAAACTTCCTCACTTGTCTGAGGTTGACTGGTTTAAATCATAATGGCCTATGTCAGAAGGTAGGATCCTGATTTCATGACTCTTCTCATGATTGATTCCCCACATTTTAAGCACAGAAGCTAAACCCCATCCTGCAGGAGGAGAGATACCCCAGCAGAGGGAGAATATGAATCCTGACTTTGCCTCTGACTCATTGAATGACCATGAAAAATTCTGATTACAAAACATGGAAAAGCAAACTTTTTCCCTTGAGAAACATCTCCTTGACAGTATCTATCACCCATCCACACACATTGTGTTTACTTCCTCCTTGGGAAGTAAAGAAAGCTGGGACCTTCACAACTGTGAGGGAAGGGGGAGCAAGCTGCAGACAGCTGGGGTAACCAACTTGGCTATGGGCCTAGCCTTTGCCATGGGTGTCTGCTTAATATGAGTGCAGCTGCTGTAACAGATAAACTCTGAAATCTTAGTAGTTCAATTTTTACTCATGTAAGAACCCATTAGTGCTGGAGAGTGATGTGGGGGTAGGGGATGGCATTTCCCTCTACATAGTCTATGGAGGACCTAAGAGAAGAGATCCTCTTCCATTTCAACACATGTTTTTCATAGATGCCCTTGAACTAGACATCCAGCCAACAGATGGAGGGACATGTGGGAGGTTTTTATGGCTCAGGGCTGGACACAGAGCACATAATCTCTGCCCCAAATCCAGTGCCAGGTCTGAGTCACATGGCCATTCAAGAAGGACTGGGAAATGTAGTTTAGCTGTATGCCCAGAAAAAAAAAGGTGAAACAAGTATTATGTGTAATTAACCAGTCTCTGTCACAGTGGCCAAAGTCTCCTTCTCAGCATGGCTGGTATTGATGCCAGGGACTGGGTGGGTTTTGAAGTCAGATGATAAGTTGTATCTGCTTCTTTTTTTTTTTTTTTTAATTCTTTATTATTTATTTATTTTTTAAATTTATTTCTAGGAGAGAGAGAGAGAGACAGCGTGAGCAGGGGAGGGTCAGAGAGAGAGGGAGTCACAGACTGAAACAGGCTCCAGGCTCTGAGCTGGCAGTCAGTACAGAGCCCGACGTGGGGCTCGAACCCACGAACCGCGAGTTCATGACCTAAGTGAAAGTTGGACGCTTAACCGACTAAGCCACCCAGGTGCCCCAAGTTGTATCTGTTTCTAAGAGAGTCTGTTTAGTTTGAAGAGGCCAGTGGCAAGGCCATGGAGAATTGGGTTTAGTCACCTTGGGGGTGAGAAGAGAATGCTTAGAAGAACCAAGCAGGGTTGCAGTGTATAAGATCACAGCCAACTGATCTGGGCCAAAACAGGCTTCAATGCTGGTAGAAGTAAAAATTATCTCCAAGAAATCCAAGATAGAAACTTAGTCATAATTCTTTGGCTAATACAACAAAAGAGGAGAAGTTATAGCCTGGGCTCTGGGTGGGTGTTCAGGGTCTGAGACAAATGTACTGGACATGATATGGAAAGTCATATTCCAGACCATAGCACCTGCTTGAGAGGGGTCTCTGTAACTCTGCCAGATTCAGTGAAGTGAACCATGGAAGTGAGCAGGGTAAAGGCCTGGTGTTTCTTCAGTTGATTGGGGTTGAGGAGTACAGTTACATAAACCCTTTTTCTCTTTCCTTGAATCTAGTAGACATTTTGGTTGACACTTCACGGTTTATTTTGCTACAGCTCTAAATTCATCTTGGTTATTTCATTCATTTTCCTGGCCAGAGCCAGGGAACTCCCTTGTGAATCTGCAGTTGTATAATTGATGAGAAAGTATGGAATTACCAGTCCCTTTGGTAGCCCTCTAGCCTCACTCACACCTATGAGTAATACCTTTCTCAGGTGGGGCATTTCCCAGCACAGGACATGGAGATGCCTTGGATCTGTCCATTTCAGCTCAGTGAATCCAAGTGACCATGGAATTTTAGCAAATTACCCTCCCGCTCATGGTGCCAGGGGCCAAGAGAGAAGAATTTTTACAACTAGGGCACCAGGCCTAGGGTGAAAGTGAAAGGCAAGGGCTAAGAGTCTGAGGACTGTAGTTGCCTGCTGCAAACCCTTCAGGTGACTGGGAACACTGAGGCCAGGAGAATGGGCTACTTCAGAAACCATGCAGGGGTCTATGGCCCAGAATTTCAGACTGCATTCTCATTTTTGGAGGGACAGATTTACAGTAGGCAAAGTTGGTATATGTGCCTAATGGTTCAGAGCCAGGAAAACTAGCATAAGTGATTTAAAATCTGCTAAAATTAGGACTTTCCTCTTAGGTCTCTCTGCAAGCTTTGTTCTCATTACAAAAGTAGAAATTTTAGGATTATCATAAAAGTTTTACTTACCCTTTATTTGTTAGCAACCATGAGAGCCAAAACAATACTTGACATTACTTATGCTGCTTTCCGCCTGCAGTTACAACAGGGTGATCCTCTCACTGTCCCTAATTGAGTATAGTAGATAAGGATGGAGAGGATCCCATAGCCTTTCAGGTGAGTCTCAGGTGAGTCAGGGAAGATCAGGCCACCTGAGTTATCAGCAATGCTCTACCCATAACCCTTGGACCTTTCAGTATCTGCATCTCAGGGTCCAAGGGCTTTTTTGGAAGGCACAGCAGGGAAATTTCTTTGCCTCACTTTGCCCAGCAGCAGGTCAGGCTGGAAGTACCAGGGAATTAACACTGGCACCTCTACCCTGAGCCCTGGCATCAGGCTCAGTCAACTTGGGAACTGGATATAAATGCCTTTTCTCTTCCCCCTGGGGTGGGATAATTTTGAGGCATGTGTTGTGCACTGTTGATCCAAGTTTTCTGTACACACAAGCTAAGCATAGTAGCTGACTTTTATAGCTGCCTTTCCTTCACTGTATCACTTTCCTAGCTCCCAACTGATGTTTCCTACTCTTTTCAAATAAATGGTTTGCCTTGTCTCAGGATCTGATGTTGGGAGAATGCAAAGACTCTACTTTTCTGAAAATAGCCTGGGCCTCATGTAGGGGTTATTCTGATACTTTCAAAATAATGTTTCCCCATGCATATATTTTGGGATCATGATAGAGTTTACTCCCAACCTCCTCCCTTAGCTAATCTTGATTGACACATGGTGATTCCCATTAGATTTTTCTTTTCCTTTTTTTTTGAGATTCAAAGAAAATTTATCTCCACATAAATTATGGTAGTGGCCTAAAACTTTTTTTGGTATTATCCTCAGTAAGAAATGGGCTCTATACTGCAATTCCCTACAGACATACTCATAAAAGTGAAACTCACTAAATTAATCCTATTACCTTTGCTATCTGTGATCTATTTTAATATTTCTCTCCTATCCCATCCCATCCCATCCTATTTTATTCTATTCTCATTGAAAAATGAAAGCTATTACCCACTAAATCAATTTTGCAATTCTATAATAGGTCAGTATTTACAGTTTGAGAAACATTAGTTGAAGGAGACAACTATTCAAAACAGAGACCAACAAAATAGGATTCTTAAAGGAAAAAAAAGTTCAAGAAGATAATTTACACACTATTATTCATTGTCTATAAAGATAGCTATATAGCTACCTTTGTTCTTAGAACCCACAATTAATTAACATCCTCTGTTCCTAGAAGAAAGAAAAAAAATTAATAAACTCTAGGTACCAGGCTATTTGGCACTAGGTGGGAATTTTTTCAGATATCCTCAGTTCAGTGAGAAGATACACTGTGTTTCAGATGATACAAATAGATATTTGGGAGGAAATATCTATTGGACATTGGGAGGAAATTGGGAGGCTCCTGAAGGTTTGGAACAACACTACTGGGTTTGCACTTACTTTTAGGAATTGTTTTAGTGTGTTGACTAGCTGGAAGAACCAGCAGCAGGCCATATAAAAAGTGTATGCTCACTGTGATCTCATATATATGTAGTTATCTCAGACCAGCTCTGTGGGCTTATCAGAGGCTTACATTTATGGGGGACTTAGAAGAAAGACAATGAAGGGAAACGCTGAACTCCAAGGTTAAGCCTCTGACTAGAAGAAGGAAGAGTTCAGACCTCTCAACCATTCAGAGGGAGAACTCTGAAGGGAAAACAATACTGTTGCATTCTCTGTAAATTATAATTCTTTAGCACAAACAGAAGGGTGTGTGTGTGTGTGTGTGTGTGTGTGTATTTTACCTTAGCAGTGTATAGTTAACTTTTGAAATACTGGAATAAAGGGTGCCTGGGTGGCTCAGTCAGTTGAGTGTCTGGCTTCGGCTCAGGTCATGATCTCATGGTTCATGGGTTTGAGCCCCACATCGGGCTCTGTTCTGACTGCCAGTTCAGAGCCTGGAGCATGTTTCAGATTCTGTATTTCCCACTCTCTCTGACCCTTCCCTGCTCGTTCTCTCTCTCTCTCCCTCTCTCTCTCTCTCTCTCTCTGTCTCTCTCTCTCTCAGAAATAAAAAAAAAAAATACTGGACTGAGAAATTCATACTCTGTGAATATACAGCTAGTACTTGATAGAATATAACCAGCAGTACAATTATAACTTTATCCCCAGTGAGCACAAGTAAGGTTGCTAGTTAGCACAAGGGGTGCTGCAATGATTTTTCTTTAGTGAAGTGAGCGGTGATCAAGTTATGTGCATTAGCTGGAAATATTGTGCAGGCACCACTGCCCTTGTGTGAACAATAGGGAATAAGACTTTAGAGAGAGGCCAGCTGCCTACCCCCTTCACAGAAGTCTTTTGGACCCCTGGCTCTCCAGGCTTTGCTTAACATCTGAATGAGGATCCTGTGGCCTGATTTCTGACTGCAAGTTCAGGTGAATTCTTCACAAGAGCACTAACTAATATATGCTTGAGTAACTCTTTTAGATCTGGTGTTGCTTGGGAATTCATTGTACTTATTGTCTCAGGTTATCTAGTTGTTTTGGGACCTTATTATAATGGGTATTTGAACACATGGCTTCTTTGGTTTGAAATATGCTTTCAATGAAACATATCCCTTGGTAATGAGTTTGTGGGAAGAAGAATTATAATTTTCATTCATTTTTAGTTACTGAAAAATGACTGATATCTGCCAGAATAATCTAAAACTCATGAACAACCAAATTAGCTTAAGTCAGTTCCCTAGGTACACTCATTTGATCTAAGAAAATTGTCTGAGGGTTGGAGAGAAACACTGGTTTTTGAACACAGCCTAGTGAGTGTTAATTAGATTTGTCTTCAACTCAGCCCTTATAGTTCTGTGAAGATGGGGCTGTGACAAAGGATGAATCCAAAAGCCATCTCATTATGTCCCCTATAAAAAATGTGGAGTGAAAGTCAACCCTGCTTTCTTCAGGCACAGTCATAAAGTGGGTAGCAGTCTGATTTTTCTTTAAAACACAGGATGTAAGTAATATTACATTTGTTTCCTTTCTCTAAATAAATTTTATATGCTCCAATCCCCTATTTGGCCTGACTGGTGGAAAGGCTAACAAGCTGTCATAATGGGGTTCTTCTTGGCAGCATGTGAATGCCCAAAGGGTCTCTTGTATTTGGTCCCTAAAGATCACAGTTGTCAGTATTCAGAGAAATACTATTCCTGAAGGACAGGGGCTCTCCTAGGTTACTGGGGTCATTGCCAAATCTGAGACCAGTGCCCAGGGTCCTGACTCCTTAGGAACCCTAGGTAGACATTCATAAGTGGAATAAAAGTGGAAATAAAAGTGGAAGAAAGTGATTTTTGGCTTTTTTGGTGGGGGTGGCAGCAAACGAATGTCTTTACTTTGTAAGACAATGCATATTCAATTATTTGCTAATAACACAAGCATCATAGCTATAACAATTGTTATGTAAAAGTAGTATTTAATTCAAAATGAGTAACATATTTTAATAATAATCTACATTTGTTTAGCATTATATATTTTAATGCATGTGATCTCATTTGTTGTTGACCACATCCTGGGAAGGAGTCACAGCAGATAGGATTTCCCCATTTTGCAGCTAAGAAAAGTCAAGTGCTTTTCATGGTATTTGAGCTCTAAAGTCAATCAGCTGGTAGACAGGTAGATTGCTTTTCTACTTAAGCACTTTGACCTAAGGTGTGAGACTGGAAGTAAAAATATGGTTTATAGATGACCTATTCATAGCTGAGTAATATTCCATTGTACGTATATATCACATATTTTTTATTCATTCATCTATAGATGGATACTTGAGTTGCTTCCATATTTTGGCTATTGTAAATAATGCTACAATAAACATAGAGCTGCATATATCTTTTTGAATTAGTGTTTTCATATTGTTTGGGGAAATACCCAGTAGTAGAATTACTGGATCATATGGAAATTCTATTTTCATTTTTTGAGGAACCTCCATACTGTTTTCCACAGTGGCTGCACCAACACAACAGTGACAAGAGTTCCTTTTTCTCTGCATCCTCACTAATATTTGTTTTCTTGTGTTTTTGATTTTAGCCATTCTGACAGGTATGATGTGATAGTGTGGTTTTGATTTGCATTTTCCTAATGATAAATGATATTTAGTGTCTCTTTATGTATCTGTTAGCAATGTGCATGTCTTCTTTGGCAAAATGTCTGTTCATGTTTTCTGCCCATTATTTAATTGGGCTATTTTTTCTTTTTCTTAGTGTTGACTTGTATAAGTTCTTTATATATTTTGGATATTAACCCTTTATCAGATATATCATTTGCAAATATCTTTTCCAGTTCAATAGGTTGTCTTTCTGTTTTGTTGTTTCCTTTGCTATTCAAAGGGTTTTTAAAATTGTTATTTATTTATTTATTTTAAAGTTTATTTATTTTGAGAGAAAGAGAAAGCACATGCATGTGTGTGCACACACATGAGTGTGGGAGGGACAGAGAGAGAAGGCGAGGATCCCAAGCAGACTCCAAGCTGTCAGTGTGGAGCCCAACACAGGGTTCTAATCCATGAATCATGATATCATGACCTGAGTCGAAATCAAGAGTCAGATGCTTAACTGACTGAGCCACTTGGGCACCCCCAAAAGCTTTCTATTTTGACATAATCCCAACAGTTTATTTTTACTTTTGCTTCCTTTGCTTTAGGAGATATAGCTAGAAAAATATCAGAGAAATCAGAAATCACTGCCTATGCTCTCTTCTAGGATTTTTATGGTTTCAGGTCTCACATTTAGGTCTTTAATCCATTTTGAGTTTATTTTTATATATGGTATAAGAAAATTGTAGTTTTCTCAACATCATTTGTTGAAGAGACTTTTTCCCATTGTATATTCTTGCCTCCTTTGTCAAAGACTAATTGACTATATAAGTGTAGGTTTATTTCTGGACTCTCCATTCTGCTCTGTTGATCTATGAGTCTGTTTTGGTGCCAGTACCATTAGGTTTTGATTACAATAGCTTTGTAGTGTATCTTGAAATCAGGGACTCTAGTACCTCCAGTTTTGTTCTTTTTCCAAGATTGATTTTGGCTATTTAAGGTTTTTTGTGGTTCCATACAAATTTTATGATTATTTGTTCTACTTCCATGAAAAATGCTGTTGATATTTTGATAGGGATTACATTAAATCTGTAGATGGCTTTGGGTAGTCTAGGGCCTATCAGTGACTTTGAAGTACATCTTTTGAATTAGCTACAAAAAACTTTCCTCATAATATCCAGCCAATAACTACATTCTCCCTTCCTTTAGACCACATATTTAACCATAACTGAGCCAAGAAAATGGGTAGGCATTGAATGCTCCCAGGATTGTGAAGCTGAGAGCTTTTGGAGAGATGTAGGTTTATGAAGGTTTCATTAGGTATGTGTAGTAATTCATTCTTTCAAAAACATTTGAATAGCAGCTACTATGTGCCAAGCGTCATCCTTGACTCCAGTGCTACTCTTTCCAATACAGTAGTCATGAACCAATAGTGATTTAAGTTGAAATTAAATGCGATTAATTTTTTTTCGATCCTAGTCACACTAGCCACATTTCAAAATAGCCACATATGACTGACTGGTGGCTATTATTGGACAATGTAGATACAGATTCCTAATAAATAAAGTTCCTTTCAGAGTTTTCCATTTATGATAATGGAAATAAGAGCTTTTCTATAATCACAAAAAGTTCTATTGAACAGCACTGCTCCCTAGTTACCAAAATGTAAAGGGATCAGACTTGATCCCTCTATTTTAAGAACTTATAATTATTATAGCAGAACTTAGAATATATCATAGTAAATTCTATAGCAGACTTATCAGTTAAGTTTAGCAGATATTTATTATGTCAGTAACTATGCTACACTGTGTGGACACAATGATGGCCAAAAATTGTTCTTTGCTCCACAGTATCTTACAGTTCAATGAAGATATGAATAAAAATACCTCAAATCCTTGAGGACCAGAACAGTTCACTCTGCCTGGGAAAGTTATGAGAGGAAAACACAATTGTGCCCATATCTTTTGTGTTGTCTATCCACATACATGAAGAACATAGAAAATGTTAACTCTCTTACATAATAAGCAATTGTTGTAATTTGGCATTAACAATCTCAAAGGACTGAGCTTCCTTTGCTCTATTTTACAAATGAGCCTGGACCATAGGGTGGGAGCCACGACAACTCCCAAAATTGCTTGGCAACATTATTCATAATGCAGGCAATTAGACCTCCTGCCAATGACACTTCCCTTTGCCCTCTGCTGCTTAAAGCAGAGAGAGCCTTCCTCCTGTCCTCTCCCTAACACCATGGGTCAGGTGCAGTAGATATTTGTATTTAGTAATAGTCTCACAGTTCTAAGTGGTTAGCAGTGATCTTTTTTTGAAACTTCTGGCAGCAGCTATTTTGTCTCTGTTTTTGCTTTTTTATGTCTCATTTAAATTACATAAATAATGAAATAGTTATGTCATTTATAGTAAGATAACTCCTCATTTAATTTGTGGGCAATGGCTGAATATTAACTGTATTTTCCAAGACTCATATGAAAGAGGCATCTATTCATTGGCTGAATTCTGGAGGGGATGAAGGAGAGTTCTTCATCACCATCTAGGACTGGTGCCAAGGATTTAACCCTCAGGTTCTTTTCTCATTGGCATTAATGTTACTTTATAGAGAGGAAGTTGCTAAGGAGTGAAAGCACATTGCTGTGAAGACAGAAGTCTATTTCAAGCCGGTTTATTCCCTTACTTTAGTGACCTTGGATAGTTACTTCTTTTTATCTGTGCTTGAGTTTCTGCCTCTACAATTGATACTGGTCAACATTTTTTGCATTTGCTGTTTGTTTTGAAATCTTTGCAATCTTTATTGCTAAAGAGAGACCTGGAGACTAAATTCTCGGAAAGTCTGGATTTATTTTTTGCTCCATCAGTTGCTCATTAAGTGACCCTAGGTGAGTCATTTGTCCCTCTTGTTTTATTCTTTTCATATGTAAAATGGGGTTATGAGCACACTTCTCTTCCTATGTAATGGGAATACAGGAGGACAAAGATGTCCATAAGACTAAAGTTTTATCGAGATTTAGATCGTAGTAGCCACGTTTGCTAGTTTGCTGGTCACATTTGATTTGCTGATTAGCTTCTCCTTCCTTGCACAATTCATTGAATGGGCAACTTTTCAAACCAAGCTACGACTGATAGGACCAGAGTAGACAATAAATGTAGGAGGAGCCAATATAGAATCTAGTCTGAGCCAATCAGATGCCTCTCTTGAGTCTGTTAATATAGAGACACAGAAATGGAAGCCAGATGATGATGGATCTTTGAAGTAAAAGGTCAGGTAGATTCAGGCATTTTGACTCAGTTCATATTGATGAGCATAGAAGCAATATATTCAATGAATGTTGAATGAATGAATATGTTTAAAGAATGACTTGGATGTGTTAAGAAAAGCAGGTAAGTTACCCTGAGGCACTCTAAAGAATGCAATAGGGTGATGCAGTGAGAGGTTGTCTGAAACTTCCTAATTTTAATGAAATCTGGCCCAGTTTAAGCATTTTCACGTTTTTCAATCTAATGATGTAGGAGGCTATATGGCTGCCAGTTTGACTAAGAAAGCTTAGTCAGTTATATGGCTTATCCATGCTCACAGCTGCTTCTGAGGTTGGTTGAGGATTTGATTACAGGTTTCTGCTTCTAAGTGCAAGGTTTTTCTCTGTTACAGGATGGCTTATTATTTGCATTCACTATTGTTTAAGGTTGAAATAAGAATTTCTAAAGAAATTGTTTGAGTCCAAAGTAGATAGTGAAAACTTATATTTTATTTGTAAATTTCCTGGGCAATATTTGACATCATCCTAAATGATGTGTGTCCTAATGCCAAAACCTCACTGCTAAATTTATTTTCTCCTCAGGAATATAAATGACACAGCTACTTTTTTCCTACTCATCCCACTCAAATCATTACTCATTTCTGTTAGAACCAGAGTGTGAGAGTTTGCAAGGCAATCGTATATTTTAATTGGTATGTACTCATGGTTTTGATAGATATTTTCTGACTTTGGTCATCTCCTTTGTTTGAGCCTACATCTTCAAAAAATATTATTAGAACATATTTAGTGATAATCACAAAAGCAAGCATGAATTCATATAAGATCTAAGTTGGTATAAAATATGTATTATTTCATCAACAAATCAGTTTTCAAATTTTCTTGGTGATGCAGCTTGTTTAATCAAACAAAGTATTATGCTGAAATGTAATGTGAAAAGAAATTATAATGGTGGAGCTTATCTGTCTGAAGGAAGTGGTAGATGTTATTCCTCTCATCTCTGTCCTCTAGCCTCTGTCATCTTAGGGAACCTAGTCAACACTTCTGGATTCTATAGAGCACAGTTTTAAAACTATGACATTTATTATCAATTTTTATTGTACAAAAAGCTATTTTTGGCAAAATATTAATTCCATCTTGGAGTCCTTCATTGATGCATTTACTCAGCTTCCTTGAAGACAAAGACCTTCATCTCACCCATCTTTGTCTTATCTTTCTATTCCCTGCTACACCAAATAGATATTCTATAAATGCCTATTAAAGGAACAAAGTGAACCATTATGTGAACACAAGCTTGGGCTAGGGCGCACATTATCTGCATGACTTTTAACCATTTAGTGTTCTTTTTTTCTCCTTAATAACACATACTACTATTGTAATACTGTCAAATGGTGGTCTGCTTTTATGATTTCTCCCAAGAATGGAGTGAATTTCTCCATAAAGAAGAGCTTTGGAACTAATAGTCATGAGTATTAAATTCACTGGGTAACCTTGAGTGAGTTACTTAACTCCTCTGAGCTTCTAGATTCTGATCTCAAAGACAGAATAATGGTATCCTCTCAACACATAAGCTGTATGGCTATTGTAGGACTACTAGTTGTCAAATGCTTCGTGCACTGTTTGGCATATGTTATATATTCAATATATGGAAGTTATTTTTATTTTGAGGACAATATTAAAAATAATGGAGCAAAGAAGAAAATCACTGTGATAATGTAAAGTCAATGTCAAGACAAATTACATCCATCAATGTGAGCATTGTGCTACGTATTTCAGATTGCTTACTTGCGTAAAGTTGACAGAACTTTCTGTTCAGAGTGGGCAGGTAACTAAATCTCACCTTTTTCAAGAGGTTTTGCAATGTGATGAAGGATTTAAGAAATATCCTCTCAAAAAGGACTTTGACTAATGCCTGGAATAGTTATTATCTCATTAATAATTGGTATAGTATTAATAAAAACGAAGGAGAAGAGTCGGTTTCACTCTAAAAAGGGTTTGCCCATTCATTAAGTAGCTCAAGCTGGTGGCTCTTATCTTTTTTTTTTTTTTTTTACTGCATTATTCCTATTGCAAATCCTCCATACGTTACGCTACTTTTCATGTTTTTCAATTGTTCAGTTAAAAGTACTAGGTAGGTGTACAGTAAATGATTCATCTTTCTGTAGCATCAAATCCCTCATTCCACTTGATTTTATTTGCTTTCCCCATGTCTCACTCTTCCCACTCCTGTCTCACACACACACACACACACACACACAAATCCCTCCTTACTTGTAACTTTCTAGCTCTGTGGAATTTTATGTGACTCATCACATAATGGAATTGATGAAGTCAACAGCTGCTGGAAAGTCACCTTTTTCCTTAGTAACTGTATCAACATGTGTTTGCTATTATTCAGTTAAGAAAAATTTGTGAATTAAATATCCATGGGTAGTTTTTGCTAAAATTTTTATTGTTGGAAACTCATATTTTGACATATCAAAATGTGTAAATGGGTACAACAGAGAACGTTTTGATGAGGCAACAAAATCATGGAAAAATAAAGTGGAAGAAGAAGAGCAAATGGACAATATGTTGTTGGTAATACTGTAATTTATATCAGAATGTGTTAGATAGCTTTCTTCATGACACTATTTGTGGTAAAGCAGAAACTTTGCACCTCATGCCTTCATAGTCTCCAGGATGGTCTTAACTATCCATCCATCCATTTATGCATCTAACAAATATTAGTTGGGTGTCAATTATGGTGAAATTTGTGCTTCATGGAATTTACATCTAATGGGGATAAAAATTAAAAAATTGTAAACAGAGAAATAAAATGATTACTCAGTGTGATGTGTGCTGTGAGGGAAATAGGCAAGAGGTTAAGACAGAGATTAAGAAGGGAGAACTTGCTTCAGGTAGGGAAGACATGGAAGGCTTCTTTCTCAAGAGGCATGGAGACTGAGACCCAAAGGATAAGAATGAGGCAGTAAAATAGAGAGCAAGGTATAAGAGCATTTGGTCAGAAGGAAAAGCTGTGCAAAGTCCTGTGAGCTGATAGAGCTTAACATGTTCTTAGAACTGAATGATCAGTGAGTCTGGAACACAAATAGTGAAGAAGTGGTGGTATGAGGTAATGCAAGAGAAATAGGCAGGGAATGGGTCATGTAAGACTTTGCAGGATTTGATAAAGGGATTAGATTTTATACTAAATGCAGGGAAATGTCACTGGAGGTTTTTAAGCTGTGTATATATATATGTATGTGTGTGTGTGTGTGTGTGTGTGTGTGTGTGTTGCTGTATAGCAAAATGGCCAAATAAGTTAGATTGGGAACAAGAGTGGAAACAGAAAGACTAGCCAGGGTAGATCAAAATTTAAATGAGGTTGCTCACACTGAGGTTGTGACAGTGGAGATGAGGCCAAAGTTCCAAAGCAAGATACATATTCAAGAAAGAACTGACAAAATTCTGACTCAATGATGTAAGAGAAACCATCCTAAGGAAAAATTACTAAATGATGTGGCAGGTCATTTTACAGAAGTGGAAAGCCACATGATCAATAAACATATGAAGAGATGCTCAGCCTCACTGGTAATCAGAGAGTTTTAAATCAAGACTAAAATCAGATACTATTTTATGCCCATTTGATTATCAAAATTTAAGGAGTGTACCAGTTCCAAATATTGGTTCGACTGTGAATTGTTATCTAATAATAATGATTGAAAAGCCATTTGTCATTATCTAGAAAAATTGGGGATGTGTCATAGGTCAGGATTGAGCAATTTAGTCTGAATGATGATAACCCCTAGAGGAACTTATGTCCATAAGCCCCCTCAGGACAAATGTACAAGAATGTTTATAACAGCACCGCTGGCATCCCAAGGGCCGATAAAAAGGCAACTGAATAAATAGTGGAATGTTCATACACTGAACTAATATATAGCAGTGAAAACAAACTAAAATTATATTCAATAATATGGGTGATTCTTAAAGTAAAATGAAAAAAAAAGTGTCAGAATATTCCATTCCACAATGATACTCTTTAAAAAAAAAAAAAAGAAAAAGTATAAAAATAGTTAAACTAAGTAATTTCCTGCTTGGGATATTGTTTATATGTAAAACTTTTTTTTAAGTCAAGGAAATGATAAATAGAAAATTTAGGAGAATGATTACTTCATATAGGTGGAAGGGGATAGGTGAATGGGAAAGAGAAGAAACAAATGAGTGGTTGTGGGTTTTTTTTTGTTTTTTGTTTGCTTTTTATTGCCCTTGTTCTTTGATTAAATTATGAATTCATGGATACTAATTAATAATAACTAACTAACAAAGTAAATAAAATAAAATATTGACTGCCACAGAAGACCAATGATGATGTTGACCTATGACTATGTCTATGCTTACAGTTGGGCACCTGAAGTAAAAAATTACTTTGAAAACCTATTTGGCTTAAAAATACAGTTATAGCTAGGATAATTTCATGGTGTTGGGTATCTGTAGATAATTCTTTTGAGAAATTTGGCTATAAAAGGAAGAGAAAATTGTTGACGATTGAAGGAGGATCTGATTTCAAAGGAGGGTATTTTGTTTTGTTTTGTTTTGTTTTGTTTTGTTTTGTTTTAGTGAGAAAGATATACTTGGTATTTGTAGGCTGATGAAAACAATCCAGAGTACGGAGAGAGATTGATGGTAATGACATGGAGCTGATAATGAAGGAGCAAATGTCTTGGGAAAATAAGAAGAAATGAAATTCAGGACACCAGTCAAGGAAATAGCTTTTTGTCAGAGCAGGGAAATTTCCTCCATTTTAGCAGAAGGAAATGAGAGAAGAAAATGGGAGCAAATATAAGTAGATTCACTGTCCCTTGTGGGAAGAGGAGAGAGTTTGCTTTGATGGCTTCAGAAAGTTGGGTGATGAATAATACCTAGAGAAGCTCATTATTGCTCAAGCAACTGGCAGATCTGAGAATGCATATGAAAGTTAAGTAAATTAAAGGATTTCTAGAGAAAAAAAATAGAAGTGTTTTAAATCTTAATGGTAAAATGGTTCTGTCAGTTATCTATATCCAATTGGATCCTAATACATTATTGAATTTCCTGAATTAATATAAATATTATGGTTCATTTCAGAAAGTTTATGTTTCTTTCCATCATTGAGCTTTCTGCCTGGAGATTGCTTCTCGGCCTTTTGGCTAAGATCAAGTGAACTCTCTGCCTGGAGTCTGTACATTAACTTGTCACTTAGTCATTTTATAATCTTGAGAGTCACTAAATTATAATGTGATCAAATATATACTACTGCAAGACATTTTATTATGTTGTAAAAACTTATATTTGAATATTGTAATCAAAGATTGTGGTAAAAATTTGTCTGTGAGAGTAATTTTAATTTTATATTTTAGATGTAAAACGTTTTAGTTTACATTTTAAGTGCCATCCATACTGACCATTACTCATTCTCGATAGAGGCACAACTTGCTTTTCTGGCATTATGGTTGATTCTGTAGTTTGGTGCCATGGTTCAGATTCTACACTATGGAATCAGACTCCATGTCACTTACTGGCTTTTTGAGAACTTGGGCAAGTTACTTGTCTTCTCTGTGCTTAAATTTCCTGATCTATAAAATTGAGATAGTAATGATAGTACCTACCACATAGGGTTATTGAGGGGATTAAGTGAACGATATATTTAACTACTGCTAAAGTTTACTCCAACCCTGACCACATTACTTTTTATGTATTTAAGACTGCATGAAATGATTCTGCAAGCCAGTAGGAATAGAAAACTTCATGAAGAGGAGGAAAGGTTAGGGGCCCGAAACCACACAGTGCAGACAGAGGAACAGAAGAAGCAGGGCTTTAGTCATCAGATACACCTGGATTAAATAAGATACTTATTAGTTATATGAATTGGTGACTCCCTAAAATGGAATCTTTTGCAAAACGAAGACATCAGTACATTTTGAAATCTTGTATAAGTGACATAATGCTTGTAAAACACTCAGAAATGATGCAAGTTTTTGAATCCTCCTTTTCATTTTTTTAAAGCAAAAAAAGTAGCATATCTTACATACAGTTTTTAACTTTACTTTTTAAATTAACATATCATGAACATATTTTCATGTCATTAAATACTTGGTTACATAAGAATATTTAAAAGCTAATATTAGCTTATTGAAATGTATATACCATAATTTATTTAACCAATTCCCTATTTCTGAATATTTATGTTGCTTCCAATATTCTCTACTATTGACAGTCAAATAATGAACATTTATTGTGATGAACCTTTGGTATATCTGTTATTTTTATTAATAAGTAAAATGTTGGATCAATCATAAGTACATTTAATTGTCCTTCTAAATTGGTAATTTGTACCAATTACGTTCAGAGAAGCAGTGGTTGAATGTGCTTGCTTCCCTGGATCCTCACCAACTTGAATATTATTTTTTATTTTGATCACTGAAAACTCAGGCAAAAATAGCATCTCATTGTTTTGATTTTTATTACATTATTATTAATGAATATAAACATATTTTCATATGATTGTTGTGCACTTATTTTTGTGAATTATTTTTTCATATCTTTGCCTATTTTTCTACTGCTGTGTTCATCTTTTTCTTGATTTTAAATGTACTATAATGCTTTGCAACATATATATATATACATAAATATATATACACATATATAGATACACAACACATTTTCTTTTAACACTCTTTACCATCGTTTTATATTTGTTTCTACTGTTCTTGATATATAGAAGTTTAACAATTTTTAAGTTTATTTATTTTTTGAGTGAGACAGAGATGGCACAAATGGGGGAGGGAGGGGCAGAGAGAGAGGGAAGAGAGGATCCCAGCAGGCTCTGTGGTGCCAGCCCAGAGCCTGATGTGGAACTCAAACCCACAAAATCACAAGAACATGAACTGAGCCAAACCAAGAGTTGGGTGCTTAACTGAACCACCCAGGCACCCCTAGAAGTTTAACATTTTTATGTATTCATGATCATGATCTCTTCTATGATTTTACTCTTTGTATTATGTTACAGTTATCTTTCTCTACCTCTCCTCTTTCCTCCCAATTTTAGAAATATGAATTTTAATTTATAACTAGAACATTTAAATATCAGTGCCTACATCAGAGAAAGTATGAGTCAGCTATTCAGACAGAGCTTTAATCCACTAGGTTTGTGTGGTTGGTGTGTATTATTTAATTAACACTTACTGAATGTATGGAGTATGTAGCTGCTTATTCCCAATAAGGAATAAAAATTGTCTGAAGCCATGAGTTATTTATATGTCCAGAAATGAAACTATTTCATGTGTATGGCTGAAACAAAAAATTTTAAGTAAAGTCTTGATTTTGTTAATACTCATTCATTTAACAGTTCAAATAATAAAATCAAAAGAAAGATAATCCTTCTTTAAAGTCACTTTATGAATTTTTCTTGAATTGGGTGCATAACTTTGGCCAGGATTTCATATGCTGCAATGGTTAAATGCATGTTTCTATTTCATATGCTAGAAATGGATTTGTTGACTAAATATAAATGCCAGCTTGTGTTATTAAATAAGTGGCCTCAGTGCCTGCTTGAGAGTCCAACAAAGAGAGAGACTATAAACTTCATTGAAGAAATTTCAGACTGAGAGAGATTAGAAGATCCCTTTTGCAAAATTGTTTTTGAAGCTGTAATAGTTAATTTTATGTGTCAGTTTGACTGGGTCACAAAGCACCCAGATATTTGTTCAAACATATTCTGGGTGTTTTTTGATGGATCTCATTTACACTGGTAGAACCAAGTAGAGCAGACTGCACTCCCCAATATAAGTGGGCCTTATCCAGTCAGTTGAAGGGACTGAATAAAATAAAAGGCTGATCCTTCTCTGCATAAGAAAATTCCTCCTCTATGACTGCCTTCAAACCAAGACATTGGCTTTTTTACCGCCTTTGGACTTGAACTAAAATATCAGCTTTCAGTCTTGAGCTTTCCAGCTTTCAGACAGGAATTACACCATTGGTTCTCTTAGGTCACCAGCTTGTCAACTCACCCTGCATTATATTGAGACTTTTTAGAGTCTGTAATTGATGTGAACCAATTCCTTAAAATAAATCTCTTTATCTGTCTATCTCTATATGTCTTTATATATCTATGTATATTATTCTTTATGTGCCAATATATTTGTGAATATGAACAACCAGTATACTTCTTATTGGTTCTGCTTCTCTAGAGAACCCTACTACAGCAGCTCTGAATGTAAACTTAGTCAAAGCCAAAAATAAATTATGACTGAAGTATTCCTCTTAAAAAATCCCAATTAATGAAGAAGACACAAAGAAATGGAAAAACATTCCATGCTCATGGACTGGAAGAATAAATATAGTTAAAATGTCATTACTACCCAAAGCAATCTACACACTCAATGCAATCCCAATCAAAATTGCACCAGCATACTTCTCAAAACTAGAACAAACTATTCTAAAATTTGTATGGAACCACAAAAGGTCCTGAATAACCAAAGTAATATTGAAGAATAAAACCAAAACGGGAGGTATCACCATCCCAGACTTTAGCCTCTGCTACAAAGCTGTCATTATCAAGACAGTATGGTACTGGCACAAAAACAGACACATAGACCAATGGAATAGAATCGAGAACTAAGAAGTGGACCCAAAAATATACAGCCCACTAATCTTTGACAAAGCTGGAAAGAGTATCCAATGGAAAAAAAGACAGCCTCTTTAACAGATGGTGCTGGGAGAACTGGACAGCAACATGCAGAAGAATGAAACTAGATCATTTTCTCACACCATACACAAAAATAAACTCAAAATGGATAAAGGACCTGAACGTGAGACAGGAAACCATCAAAACCCTAGAGGAGAATGCAGGAAGCAAACTCCTTGACCTCCACTACAGCAATTTCTTACTTGACACATCCCCTAAAGCAAAAGAATCAAGAACAAAAATAAACTATTGGGACCTCATCAAGATTAAAAGCTTCTGCAAGGCAAAGGAGACAATCCATAAAACTAATAGACAACCGACGGAATGGAAAAAGATAGTTGCAAATGACATATCAGATAAAGGGTTAATAATCCAAAATCTATAAGGAACTCACCAAACTCTACACCCAAAAAACAAACAATCCAGGGAAGAAGTGGGCAGAAGATATGAACAGACACTGCTCCAAAGAGGACATCCAGATGGCCAACAGACACATGAAACGATGCTCAGCATCCCTCCTCATCAGGGAAATACA